>NW_027205826.1:13252500-13287500 GCF_024711535.1 Dipodomys merriami | reverse complement strand
GACATTCTGACACCAGAGGGGACAGGGCATACATTGGTAATTCCTTAAGTTTACATTGTATAGTGACAACAGAGCTGCTGTTATTTAAGGACACTATGTAATATTAGCATAATGACAGAAGTGTCTAGCAGTGCATTTCTCATGACCCATCCCCATCAAGAAGCAATGTATAACTAGCTGTGAAGGGATGCTGGGCAGGGAAATAATATAGTAAATGAGGGCTACGTATGGTATGTAGTAAATTGGACAAAATTAGACATAGGACTACTGTCTTTAATCAAATCTCTTTATCGCCAAACGTAGCCACATAACCTACACAGCTGCTGCTCAAGTGATACATAAATGAGATCTACAAAAAAGGAAAAGTCAAACCACTGGAGGTGCCTCACTCTTAAAAGCAAAAATAGTGTTGCAAAGACCAGAAAGAGAAAAAGGCAGAGGGAAGGACAGGGAAGAAATTACATTTGGCTAAGGTGGGAAAGATAGATGAATTTTCTCTCTCATAATGAAAGTTTCTGCCAAAAAACAATTAGAGGGAATTTTGTAAATAATGTTAGTTAGCATGGTGAGATGATTTCTTTTATATTCCATATAAATCTTTACCCAAATGATTATTCCTGATTAAAAAGTGCATAAAATTGAGCATCAAACTGCAATATTTTTACAACCGGATTATTTCTGCAACAAAACAGGGCTCAAAGCTCTGTTTGGATTGGTCTATTTCCAAAGTTTCCCAGCACTAAATTAAATAAGTGGAAAGTAGAGAACCAATATATCTATGTGCTTGGAATTTAGAAAGTATTGGGCAGAAATAATTTGTGCCCAAACTGAGCACTAAAGAAGCTATTGCTCAGCAGATGTCAATGGAGGCTGGACTCTCTTCTCTCTGTGGCTGGACCACCCTTAGCCATTCTCTTACAAGAATGGCAAATCATCAGAGACGTAAAATAATCCCAAAGTACAGACTGTCATCTCACATGCTCCAAGAGCATCCTGTGGAACAGAGACCTGAGAAATCAACTTGCCCTCACTCCACTTCAGCCTCCAACCCTATGTGTCTGCTGTGTAATGCTGTCACCCACCTTGCAAGTATCTCAGATTGTGAAGTGGGTCTCATTGTCTTCGATAGCACACTTCAAACAACACACAATCAACACATGTTGATTACATTTTTTGTTGTTTTTGTTTTTTTCTGCCAGTATTCCCAGAGGCAAAACACAACTATCCTAATTTAGTTTAAGCCACTTTTAACCTTTCTATTTCAGAACACAGCAGGATGTAACATAGTAACAGAGCTTGTCTATCTTTTTTGGCATAAGAAAGAAAAAAAAAAAGCATGAAATGGTTTCAGTATTATCTTCATCCATTTTATGGGTAACCTCCATTAACTTTTTCCTTCATCTCTAATCTAGTCATTCTAGCTTTCCTTCTCCCTGTCCTTGAAAGAGAAACTGTGCAGCATGAAGCGTTCACCTCCTAGCTGCCTCTTCATGGGCTTTCCTCCAAGTGTGCGGTGGAGGCATGGCAGTGGGGGTGGGGGTGGGGGAATGAGGGCTTTGGCCTCCAAAAGTGGGGACTAGTAGAAGATTTCTTTTTGGTGGCTTCAAAGTTGTATCGGATGGAACTAGAACAAATCCTTTTGAGCAACGTAAGCCAAGAGCAGAAAAGACAAACAGCACGTGGTCTCTCTTATATGTGGATGTCAAATCAAAAATGCAAGAAGTTATGACAAAGTAAACAGAACTGGAGAACAAAGGACCTCCCCTCAATAAATGACTCCATGTTCTTGACTACATATATGATATATATATGGTATATATATATATGGTATACATATATTATATACACACACACACACACACACACACACACACACACACACACACACACACACACACACACACACACACACCTGAGGAAAGCTAGAAGGAGGGCACAGAATCAGAAGGAAATGGGAAAATATACAACAGAGGGGCCCATCAGCTGCCCTGGACATTAATGAAAATGAACTTAGCAACTCAAGGGCGGCCATGGGAGGGAGGGAATGAGTGGGAAAGCAAAAGGAAAGAAATGTACATATCACCCGATGTGGAAGAAATACTCATATTGTCAAAGGTCATAGAATTCACAAACATTATAGATCACGATAATGACAATTTGCCTCGTGAAGATGAGAATGTGTTTGTGACTTTAACTAAGTATCACTATCTCACAATATGATGAAATTTGTGAAATTTATGTAATCACTTAATCTCAATCTAAAAAAACTATTTTTAAAGTCACTTTGCAGTCTTTCCAGCGTCTAAATCTCTCTAGTGTCAACTATCCAAATTGATTTAATATGGACAAAGATATGACCACCACAGGGGTGGAGGAACCCACATCATGACCTGAGCTAAACATTTAGCCTAGTCTCCCAATTTTACCACAGTAGGTTTTGGTGGGTTTTGATTCTAGCATGCTCTATTTTTGAGGATGAAGGGAGGTTGGTTATTTTATATCTGTGTTATCTGGAATCTCATGTCATTCCTATTCAAGATGAGATACAAGGAACTGTGGTCCAATGACATCACCATTTCCCTGGAATGTGTTACAAGACAGAATATGAGGTCACACTCCTAATAAATCAGTGTCTTCTTTCTAACATTATCAGTCCAGTATATCTGAACAACAAAAAAAATGTGTACTTTGGGCTAGGCACCAGTTGCTCAGCCTGTAAAACCAGCGACTCAGAAGGCTGAGATCTGAGAATAGTGGTTCAAAGCTAGGCATCTCATCTCTAATTAACCACCCAAAATCTAAAAGTGGAACTGTTGTGACTCAAATGGTACAGGGATAATCTTGAGAGAGAAAGAAAGAAGGGAAGGGAAGGGAAGGGAATGAGGGAAGGAAAGAAGGAGGGAAGGAAGGAAGGAAGGGATGGAGGAAGGAAGGAAGGAAGGAGGGAAGGAAGGAAGGAAGGAAGGAAGGAAGGAAGGAAGGAAGGAAGGAAGGAAGGAAGGAAGGAAGGAAGGAAGGAAGGAAGGAATGGGACAGTGTCGACTCTGAGTTACAGACTCAGCACCAGCACCAAAATGTTTTCTCATTCTCAGCAATGCCTTAGCTAATACCCTGAAGAAAAGGAGTCAACTATCAAAATGACTCACAGGCCCCAGGCTCCAGTGGTGCACACCTGTAATCCTAGCTACTCAGGAGGCTGAGATCTGAGGATTGCAATTCAAAGCCAGCCCAGGCAGGAAAGTCCATGAGACTCTTATGGCCAATAAACCACCAGAAAGCTGAAAGTGGTGCTATGGCTCAAGCAATAGGGCACTAGCCTTGAGCTGAAGAGCCCAGGGATAGCACCCAAGCCCAGAGTTCAAGCCCCAGACCAACAAAAAGCAAAACAACTCACACAAGCAGTCAGTTAATCAACATAAAACTCTACACATTCCTGCTACTCAGGATAGCATTGTTTTGAAATCTAGATAGTTTTGTTCTCTATTTAACTAAAAAAATTGGTATTCTTGGGCTAGGAAGGTAGCTCAGTGGTAGTCTGCTTGCCTTGCATGCATGAGGCCCTGGGTTCCATTCCTCAGCATCACATAAGCAGAAAAACCCAGAAGTGGTGCTGTAGCTCAAGTGGTAGAGCACTAGCCTTAAGCTGAAGAGCTGAGGGACAGCGCCCAGGCCCAGGGTTCAGGCCCCATGACCAACAACAACAACAAAAAAAAGTATTTTTTTTTTACTGTATACACGGTGTATTCACATACACATTTGTGGGAAGGCTAAGGGAGGGGATAGAATTTTTTGGTAACATTGATCTCTCTAGTCTTATCTTGTAAACACAGTGTGAGCGGTAAACATTGGGTTAGCCCCATGCATGTTAGCCAAGAGCGGCTGAACAGCCCTCCCACTGTACAGAATCTCCTCTAGCAACATGGCATAAAGGGAAATCATCATCATTTACCCTTACCTGTACCCACCTGACACCAAACAACTGATAACCTAGAAAATGGTTATGAACAGGATAGCTATTTTGCCAATATTTAAGAGATCATCTTGAAGATTTGAAAACATAGCTTTATTGCCTAGATAATAATAAAAAAATTAATGATTGTTCTGGGTATGGGAATACCCAGAAATCATTCTCAGCAAGTGCTGAAAATATAAGACATACCTATATTCTCAGCTCTTAGAAAGCTGAAACTTGGAGATAATGAGTTCAAGCCCTGCCTGATCTACAGAGTAAGACCATAAAGCCAAAAAACAAAAAAAAAAACAAAAGAAACAAACAAAAAAAAACACCAAAAAAAAAAAGAAAGGAGTAGGGAGGACTAGGAAGATGTACTCAGTGGAAGAGCACTTGCCTGGCATGTTCAGGAAAAGACCCTGGATTTGATACCCAGCATCCCCAAAAAGAATGATGGTATCTTTGTATGATGTACCCTAAATGAAAAAAAATGAAAGAGACTATTCTACTAGGTACGCTTGAATACTATTAAAGTAGGAAAGGTAAAAATTACCTGTTCTATTGAGCCTAGTGGTTCATACCTGTTATCCTAGCTACTCAGGAGACCAAGAGCTAAGGATCATGGTTCAAAGCCAGCCTGGGCAGAAAAGTCCCTCTGAGATTCTTATCTCCAATGAACCACTCAAAAACTGGAAGTGGAGCTGTGGCTCAAGGTGGTAGAGCACTAGCCTTGAGCAAAAAGAACTCAGTGACAACACCCTGAGTTCAAACACCACAACGACACACAAAAAAAGTAAAAAATAAATTTTAAAAAATATGTCTGTTCCTTCACTTCCTACAGAATACTGCAGATTAACATTCTACAATTAATGTTGCTTTTCCCAAACTGAGAAACAGAATATATATATATATATATATATATATATATATATATATATATATATGCTTATCTGGAACTGTATGTTCTGTTTTGTCTATTATTTTAACCCATATTGATGAGGCACCAACTAAACTCTTTAGCCATCTGTAGGTTTTCTCCCAGAAAAAAAGGCCTAGATCAACAGCTTGTATTCAGCTTTTTGAAAGGTCCACTCTTTAACTGGGAGAACAAGAGTGAAAGAAAAGGAGTTGAGACAGAAGGAAGAGAATAAATATGAGGATGCTTTATTAAATATATGGCTGACTGTCCTCAAGTACAAGGGATTTCTCAGTCTGGCAACGGGATTTTCAAAGTCCCTTAGAAATTCTGAATCTCAGGACTCCTTTCCCCCTGCCCCCATGCTTTGGCCACCTGTTCTCAGCCCTCACTGTTCAACTGCCCATGGAAGCAAATTCTCTGTACCTCATGATTCCTCAACAATGTAAAGCCCCTGGAAAGAAGGCTATGTGGTATGAGGTTTGCCTTTCCCACCAGGAAATGGGTAAAACTCACATAGAACTATTCAGCAAGATTCCTGGTAGTATCAGTAGGTACTCCTTTACATATCCATTCATACTCCAGGCCCCGGTCTCAGCAGGGGGCTGGTGGGGGGTGGGGGAGGGATACAAAGATTAAATATCACTCTTCCTGACCTTCAAGAAAGTACACTATGACAAGGTAACAGACCTAAACACATCACATTAAGGCGTGTCCACTATTAAAGTGGGAAACATAAAAGAATAAGAAAAACCTCCAAGCTTATCTGCTGAGATCAGCCATGAGTTGAAAGAAAATACTCATTAGGCAGAGAAGTCACTAAGGAATGGACCAGAAGTAGAGGCTGGAAGATCTTGCAGGCTCAGCTTGAAAAGAGTCTATGACATGTCAAGGAAATAGGAGAAGCCGGTGTTGTTGACATTTCATGCATGATGAAAGAGCCTGAGATATTTAGACCAGGCAAGTTCACAGAGACCACATTATCCCTGACATTTTATGTCCTCTGAGGAAGGTAATATTTATGCGAAAAGTAATGGGGAGCTATTTAGGAAAATAATTGAGCGGGAATAGAGTTGATAAAAATGTACATGCTGAATAGATGGTTCTCACCCAGGTGTGGAGGATGGACTGGAAGGGTGAAGCCGGAGGATACATCGACCAGAAAAAAAAATGATAACAATAAAGACTAATAAAAATTCTTGACCATCTATTCTCCTCGCTTCACATGGCTGTTCAAAGGATTAAATAAAACCATTGATGTGGCTGCCAGAGGAAACTATAAAGCATCAGACAGAAGGAACGGTGAGAATTTCTAGGACTATGCCAGTGCTGTATTTCTTTTGTCCTTTGCTCAGGCATGGTCTTTATTTACACTTCTTTTTTTTTTAACATGTTTTCTAGAATGTCTGAGGAGCAGGATTGGGAACCCACCCAGTTGTTTTTTCTAGACACTATTTTGGAGTGCAAACACATGTGATTTCCCCCCTCCATCCCCCCCCACCAGGATTCACAAATAATTTGATCTAAAGATCATCCTGGGCTCACCAAATGTTCTCAACAGCCAACAAGACAAGATGACCAAAAGAAGTTGACTTGAACACAATTCCCTTTCCCTCTGAGATCCGCTCAGCGGTACTAGGCCCACGTGTTTGTCAGCAGCTGTAGTTTACAATCTTCTAAGTCTGCTGAGAGGTAATGTCGTTGTTTTTTTTTTCCCCCAAGCAGATGGAGTCTATTCCTGAGAGCTATGTGTAATTTTTATTTTCTTTAAAGGCTCAGAGGAATCAAGAAAACTGTCAGGACACAAGCAATTAGTGTTCACATTTCCACTGAGGTGCACTGCACCTGAGAGGAATCACGGGAACGACGTAGAAGGTTGCCAGATGGACTTTTATTTAATTGGATGTCACTGGACTGATTTTTAAATTCAGGGACTGCATTGTGATTTCCCACATTTGCCTTGCTAGGCTCCTCTAGGTTTGAAGCCTGAAATTTCTTTTCACGTCTCTTCTTGAAGCCTGAAGTTTCTGTCCTCTCCTCTCCTCTCTTGTCCTCCTCTTCCCTCCCCTCCTTTCCTTCCCCTACCTTCTGCTCCATACCCCCTTTCTCTCCTCTTCCTTCCCCTCTTCTCTTCTCCTCCTTTCTCTTTCTCTCTTCTCTCTTTTCTTCTTTTCCGTTCTCCTTTCTTCCTCATCCTCCTCATCCTCATCTGTTTCCCTCTGTCCTTCTCTCTCTGTCTCTCTCTTTATCTCTCTTGCTTACCCCCACCCCATCTCTCTCTCTCTCAAGTAAAAAGCCAGAGTAAATGGTAGGAAGGGGAATGGATTTCAACAAAAACATGCATAAAGGATTAGCCAGTCTTTAAGAAGAACATCATCCTTGAAATTTGTGCACCAGATTTTATTTCTTTTTGTAACCACTGTGCACAGCTCTGTGCCTGAACATAACAAAAATTCAGGTGATTGTTGAAGCTAGCTATTGAGTCCACCTATAAAATGGTGAAACCAGCCGCTTTGTAGAGGAATGAGGATTACCCACACAGTATCTGCCTCTCTCATCAGTAACGCTCATGAATAACAACATGACATAAATTCATTAATTTGTTCACTTAAGCCTCTCATAGAGACTGAACTGGGCACTGAATTTTCTAGTGAACCTTGCTTTTATCAGACTGTTCTCAAGCTATCCTACATCCTGACAGATAACTTTGATTTACCAAGATTCCTTCTCCAAATTTACTAATGACACAAAGCACATCTTTATTGAGGACCTCTTGTGTTAGCTCTCTGCTCCTGGAGACTGACTGGTATAGTTATTATTTAAAAAACAAACCAAACTTTCTACCTATCACTTTGGGGAGAGCTGTACCACAATCAAAAGCAACCAACAGGCAACTGAGAGGAGAAAGGTTGGGTTACTTTCCTTCATTTCTCCCTGCAGGGCTGCTGCAGGCTCATCTTATCTCTCCAACAGCCCTCTACACACCTGTCACTTGCCAGCCTGCCCTATTTTCCCTCCCTGGCTCCCTCCTTTCCTTCTCTGCTTCTAGATATCAGTAGCCACTCCCTCTGCTAACACTTTTAGGACTGAGAGAGGAAACCTCAGTCCCCCAGGGGGATGCTCCAAGGCTCTGCAAGATCAGATTCCTTTCACTCTGCTAAGTGACTTGTGAATACTCCGTGTATTACAAGTTATCCGCTTTGAATGTCTATATCTTTTTTTTCACATCAGGTCCCCAGTTCTGGGCCTATCATAGCATAGAAGTAAATAGTCCAGGAAATTAATAATAAAATTCTTTTCTTGGGGGCTTCCTGGTTTACTGTAGGAAGCCAGAACACCAGGCAGTAGTTTGTTCACCCCTACAGAGCATAAGAGAGATACACGATAGGGAAATGTAATGTTTCCAAAAGGTAAAAGGAGGAGTTTCTTACCTCCTCCACTGTCCCTGTAACAAATTCTTATAGCCTCAAGCATAGTGGCTTAAAGCAACACAAATGTAGTTGCTATATGTTAGCCCTTGTGGTCTTAAATTCAAAATGGGACTTATTGGGTGTGAGAAAAACTGTCTTTTCTATCAAAGTGTACTGCATAAGAATTCCTGCTTTGGCCTGGTGGCTTAGCTCTTGTTTAGGAAAAGAGGAATGCTTTGGATTAGTGGCTCAGTGGTAGAGTGCTTGCCTTGCATGCATGAGGCCCTGGGTTCCATTCCTCAGCACCACATAAGAAAAAAGAAAAAAGCCAAAGTGGCGCTGTGGCTCAAGTGGTAGAGTACTAGCCTTGAGCTGAAGAGCTGAGGGACAGCGCCCAGGCCCAGAGTTCAGGCCCCACGACCAGACCCCCCCCTCAAAAAAAACACTGAAGATTATTCAAGAAATGCAGGCGTGCCTAATAAGCTGTTCTCCAGCTACACTGCAGCAGACCACATGGCTTTGTTTGATCTGCAGAAAAGGTTGGGCAATAGCTGAGATCATCCTCACTTGACAATTCAGAATGCTGAGCAGCCCTTCAAAGTACACTTCTTGATGCCATGCTTTTGAAAAGGAATGGGTAGAATGTGCACACCGAATTGGTCCTATCCAGGCATAGAAGAACTTGAGAGATAGAACTTGATGATATCCATGAATGTTTGCTACAACTGAAAAAATATATATATGACAAAGTGCACCCAACTCATTAAGAAGCACTGCTCTAAGCTAATCAAGGAAGGAAAATACACTCCTCTACCTCACCACTAGAGGGCCAGGGAGATCAAGACCTGAACAGGTTCTTTGCATTTCTTTGGAAAGATTGCTTCCTGGATTGCTCCACGGAAGGAGGGAAGGAGGGAAGGAGGGAAGGAAGGAAGGAAGGAAGGAAGGAAGGAAGGAAGGAAGGAAGGAAGGAAGGAAGGAAGGAAGGAGGGAGGGAGGGAGGGAGGGAGGGAGGGAGGGAGGGAGGGAGGGAGGGAAAGAGAGAAAGAGAGAAAGAGAAAGAGAAAGAGAGAAAGAGAGAGAGAGAGAGAAAGAGAGAGGGAGGGAGGGAGGGAGGGAGGGAAAGAGAGAAAGAGAGAAAGAGAGAAAGAGAGAAAGAGAAAGAGAAAGAGAGAGAGAGAGAGAGAGAGAGAGGGAGGGAGGGAGGGAGGGGTAGAGGGTGTGGGTATATTTTGAGATTACCTGTGAACTGTTGATCTTATTTTCCAAATCACTTTCTGCAAATAGTTTACCCTATTCAAACGAGCCAATCATGAGCAGATTGTGAACCTGAACTCAACCAATCTGAGCAGAGGAACAGAGTCTGCTGCACTAGGAACAGATATCTGTGGAGCAGCCATGCTTGCCAGGCTTTTGGCTGCTGGCACACCCTTCTACAGAAGTAGATTTCACCTTGCTGAGAGAATTCTTCATTTTCCTGTTCATCATTGTGACTCCAGTGGTCCTTGGGGAGCATATGTATAACATTGGACTCAAAGAGTGTCCTCAGGGTTGTATTGTTTCCAAAAGCTCTAGAGCAGAATCTTTGCCTTTGCTGGCAGTGGGAAGAGGCTCCTGGACCACCTTATAGTCCATCTTCAAAAGCAAAGTTGCATCTTCTAATCTCTGTATGATGCTGAATTGTCTGCCATTCCTTTCCTCCATTTGAGGATCCACAGCATTACATAGAATTTACCCAGATAGTCCCAGGCAGTCTCTCTATATTCAGTTTAGATGGCTAGATTATGACTGTGAAGTACCGTAACACATTAACAGGTTCCACAGGTGAGAATTGGGCCACTATTTAAAGGAAGATACCATTATTTTGCATACCAGAAAATAAGAAAGAAACATAAAGTCACTTAATGAATTAAATTATTCCCCTAACTAGAGTAAGACTTTGCACATAATAAGACCATATCAAAATATATGAAAAACAGAGAAGTGAATTAAGAGGAGGTATAACCAGCATAAGCATTAAAAAAAAAAAACAAGGAAGGACCTAAGAAGATAATACAATGCCTTATTAGGGGAAGGGGGGTGAAGCTGCGAGCCCAGCCGCACACCTGTAATCCTAGTGATCAAGAAGCAGAGATCTGAGGATCATGGTTCAAAGCCAGCCCAGGCAGAAAAGTCCATAGACTCTTATCTCCAATTAAACATCAGAAAACTATAAGTGGCACTGTAGGTCAAAGTGGTAGAGCACTAGCCTTGAGCAAAAGAGCTCAGGGACAAGACCTAGGCTCCATGTTCAAGCCCCACAACTGACAAAAAAAAAAGAGGTATTCTGGGGGGCACAACCTAAACTGTTGTATACATGTTATCCAGGAAATTTATTTTGTCCTTCTCTTATGATTTTTATAGTTCATCAACATGAAAGTACTTTTGCAGAGATCACAGTATGACCAAGCAGCGGAGGCTGGAAAACTTCCAGATCTTTCTGGCTCACAGTCTATGCTCTTTCTACTACAACAGACCAGAAAGTACAGATTTCTCTAATGTGGTATGATATATTGTACAACTCTGTAATTATTTCAAGTCCTTTGTTTTAATAAATCTTCATCAAATCATACATTCTCCAGGGAAGAAAGGGATCATGGCAGAGACCCAGGCTGGACAATAACTACATTGCAGAATTACCCCAACCAGAACTCAGTAGAAAACTATCTGGTAGGGTCCTGATTCATAAGCAACACATTTTGTGCAGTCAAAGTAATGGTTGTATCGTTGACAATCAAATCACTATCATGTCAAAACTGGATTAACAATTCTATTAAAATTATGTGAGATAGTCCTGCCTTGATCTTTCTATTTTATCTACTTTCAAAAGTCTTGATTTAAAGAGTAAAAACTTGTTGAAATAATGAGAAATTGCAACTGACATAGTTCAATGTAATAGTGTAAAAATTACGTACTAAGCCAGGGGCTGGTGGCTCACCCCCCGTAATCCTATACTCAGGAGGCTGAGATCTAAGAATCATGGTTCAAAGCCAGCCTGGGCAGGAAACTCCATGAGACTGTTATCTCCAATAAACCACTCAGAAAACAGGAAGTGGTAGACCAATAGCCTTGAGCTCAAGAGCTGAGGGACAGTGCCCAGGCCTAGAGTTCAAGCCCCATGACCAACCAAAAAAAAAAAAAAAAAGGTCACACACTACAGTTAAATTGTGATTTAAAGGCTGCAGTACCTGGAAAAAGAGATGATTCTTCTGATTCTGCCTGCCAGAGAAATTTGTCATTAGGACCACTGCAGATGTGAAGCTCTAGCGACAACCAAGGTCACAAGTCCAATTTATTTATTGTCTCCATGAGAATTGAATATGGCTTTAATCTCATGACTGGATTAGGGGAAACAGTCACTAACATATACAGGATAAACAATATAAATTTTATTTTTTGGAAAAAGAAAACCTATATTCCAATCAACTATTTTTTTGGCTCTATAATCACTTTGAAGTTACAAGGAAATATACACACAGAAAAATACACAAATCACAAATGAATGATTGAAATGAGACCACAGTTTAGCAACTTTCACCCATGTCAAGAATAAAGCTTGGTCAAGATACCAGGAATTCTCCACCCTGCCTCAGCCTAATTGCCAAAGGCAATTATTTCCTTTAAAAACCAGAAGCAAGGGCTGGGAAGGTGGCTCAGTGGTAGAGTGCTTGCCTTGCATTGCATGCATGAGGCCCTGGGTTTGATTCCTCAGCACCACAAAAAGAGGGAAAAAAACAGCTTTTTTGTATGTCCCTCCCCCACAGTATAACCCCTGCTTTCACTATATTTGATGTCGGTATAATTTGTGGAGGAGAAGGGGAAAAACAAGTCGTTTAAGGATATAGGTGGACCCCTTGAAACAATGAGAAGTACAAGTTGTCATGTCAAAAACGAACTTTACAACTTTGGTGGGGGGGGGATTGGGTAGAGGGGCGGGGGGAGGCTGGGAAGGGATGTGAAGGGTAAACAAAGGAGGAGGCTGCAATGCTTGATAAGAAATGTACTCATTATCTTGCCCATGTAATTGTAACCCCTCTGTACAGTATGTTCACAATAAAAAATAAAAATAAAAAGAACCAGAAGCAATTTTTACAGTTCTTGAAGAGCACAGAAATCAGTGAAGAAACAAACAAGAAGCCAATTATGAATTAACTGTTAAACTCCAGGCTTTCAAGGGAAAGGAGCTAGAAGGCACAGCAAAGGAAAGTGGAAGGAAGACAATTGCTTCATGCCAAGGCACCATTTAGTCACATTTTTCTTTCCATTGTTTGAAATGGTCTGGGGTTGTTTAATTATAAAGTAATTATAAATTAAGGGTCTTGGGTTGATATATTCTAAATAACTTTCTTTTAGGTAAACCTTGAGAAGAATATCAATGCTGTTAAAACATGAGCTTACCTTTTTCACTGGTTTTCCATTACAATATTGAGCAAGTTTTATTTTACTTCCATGGGTCTTATTTTTAACTAACAAAATATGGCTAGTCATAGTATTACCTTTCCCATAAGGTTATTAGGATAACTGAAAAAGCTTGGGGAAGTTCTTTGAACCTAGTAGGATATGGATGATCAATTTCCAGTGGTATTGTTCTCAGACTCTTCCACTCTGAGACATTTAATTTTTTTTCCATAAGACTCCATTTATTTCCTCTTCTTTCTCCCTTCCTTTACTTCTGTTTTTTCTTGGCATTTTTTATTACTGCATTGCTATCCAAATTTTATAAATAGAACTTTTCTTTTTACATTTCTTTTTATAAAACTTCATCACCTTTATTAGGTTATATAGTCAGATGCTATCATGATGAATATATGAGGATGAATAAATGAGGAATAAGTAAGTCTTACTCAGTTTGTGCTGCCATTAAAAAAAAAAAACATAATCAGGGCTGGGAAGATGGCTCAGTGGTAGAGCGCTTGCCTTGCATGCATGAGGCCCTAGGTTCGATTCCTCAGCACCACCTAAGCAGAAAAAAGAAAAAAAACAAAAAAAGCCAGAAGCAGTGCTGTGGCTCAAGGAGTAGAGTGCTAGCCTTGAGCTGAAGAGCTGAGGGACAGTGCCCAGGCCCAGAGTTCAAGCCCCATGACCAGACCCTCCCCCTCAAAAAAACCATAATCATACCAGAGACTAGCTTTTTTAAATAGAAATTTATTTTCTAACAAGCTTAGGCTACTCAAAGTCAAAGATCCAACATAGTCAAGTTCTGATAATGTTTCTCTTTCTGGTTTGAAGAGGTCATTACGCTCACTGTGTCCTCACACAGAGAACACAAAAATCTCCAGGTCTCTATACAGAAGACTACTAACCCCACTACAAGCTCCTACCCTCATGATCTTATTTAGAACTAAAATTATTATCCAAAGATTCCATGTCTGAATATCCTCACAGTGGGGTTTAAAGCTTCAAAATACACATTTTAGGAGTGTTAGCATTATACCCACCTCTAGTCCTCAGCTCCACCCAGACCTCCTTGCCCTACAGCTGGCCACTCCCTCTCTCCACCCAGACCTACCTGCTAAGCTACTTACCACCTGGATAGGGGCAGAGGCCATGTGCTTCCTCTCCGGGGGAGATATAGCCTCTCTACTAAACTTTATAATAATCTTTCTCCTGTGCCTGCCTGCCTCTGTGTGGTCCCTGGGATGGTCGTGAAGGATTCTAACAAGGAGGACATGAATGAGTCCACACCAAACTCATTTTAAAATCAGAGGCCTGAGTTTATCACCTTGGCATCAAAGTTCTCAACAGAATCAAAATTTTTGATGATCAACATCCCAAATTATCAGATATTTTTAACATGATACAACAACAACAGCTGTGAAGTTATCTCTCTACATTATTTTTTAAAAGAAATCCTCCTTTGTCTCTAAGAAGTCCTTACAAATTACTTCTCCAACTTATTGTACAACCATGAGGTGGATATAAGTTCTGATCCTTTCTATCCATTGTACCTCTTTGATCAATTTTATTAGGTCCAATTTCCTTCTCCATCTAGTACTCACCTTGTCCTATGGAGCCTTAGTCAGGATATTTTCTGAGTGCCACTTAGGAGCAATAAAACTTTACCTTTGGTCCAACCCTCTCATTATAATGTATTTCTCTAAATCTTCTCTCTCTGAGTGAATCTTTTGGAAGTGTTTGGGATTTCTTGATCACTGTTCTTTCTATTTTCCAGGAAAGCCAACTTCCCTCACTTTTTGTTTTGGTAGGTCATGGAGCTTGAACTTGGGCCCTCAGCATTGTCCCTGAGCTCTTGTTTAAATTTTTTCCTCAAGGCTAGTGCTCTACCATTCTGAGCCACAGAGCCATTTCTGGTTTTCTAATGGTTAATTGGGGATAAGTCTCACAGACTCAGCTGTGCATGCTGGCTTTGAACTGCAATCCTCAGATCTCAGCCTCCTGAGTATTCAGGCATACAGCCAGACTTCCATGACATTTTCCACCCACATTCTGCTCCAACAATTCTTTTTTTTTTTCTTTTTTTTTTTTTGGGGGGGGAGTCCGGTCGTGGGGCCTGAATTCTGGGCCTGGGTGCTGTCCCTCAGTTCTTCAGCTCAAGGCTAAGCGCTCTACCACCTGAGCCATAGCGCCACTTCCGGCTTTTTTTCTCTTTGCTTATGTGGTGCTGAGGAATCAAACCCAGGGCCTCAGGCATGCAAGGCAAGCGCTCTACCACTGAGCCACCTTCCCAGCCCTGCTCCAACAATTCTTTACTGTCTAGTTTCTTTTGTACTTTTTTTTTTTTTATAAATTGAGATCCTGGTATTTCCCCCAAACATTTGTTTATCCTTTTCATCCCTGTTCCCTCTGGGAGCCTGGTGAAACTGTCCACATCCAAAGATTTATTTCCACATTTCTGAAGATGGAACCCCATTCTTTGTCTGTTCTACCTTCACACGTCAGTCCATAATCATGAGTCCAGGCCTGGGAAAAGGTCAGGCTTGGTAGAGAGAAGCAAGAAGATTTTAATTGGTGACAAGAAGAACACCTTAGCAAACAAAGAGTATTGCCTGTGGCGACTTTTATAAAAAGAAAAAAATGTGTATTATAAACTCAGGACACCTGTTAGAAATTTTTAAGTGATGTGAAAACTAGCTTAATTGTGAGTATGGTAACAGTAAGAGAACAAATTACGAAGACTGCTGGTCTTTTGAATTCAAAAATGTCAAATAATGGCAAATATTACATTATTCATGGTCTGTCATTTAATTATATTCTTTAAATAGAAGCCACAAACAACTCCTCAGGGTCTAAGTGAGCAACAAATGTGTTAAAAAGCCAGATTGCCATGCAAAGAGGCACAGACAAACCTGCAACCCCACTATTGTCATGGTATAAATATAAATGATGCTTTATTAGAAGAAAATTCATCAGTAGAGGACACATGAGTACAAGTTCCTATCATTTCCTAAGGAAGCATTCTTTGGCTTCAATAGCTGGATTATGAGTTAAAAAAAAAAAAGAAAGAAAAGAAAAAAAAAGAAACTGGATTTGCAATGCTTTAAGTGCTTACAAAATATTTCCCTGCTGTACTTCCACTGCTCTGCCCTTCCCCTGTCATGGACCAGCAGTATCTTTAAGAAAGGCAAATTCTTAGATCCCTGCCTGTTCTTCTTGAATTAATTTAACTTAAGACTTCCTATATGACCCAGGAAATACTTAGAAACATGTTCTTTAATATCCAAATGTTTAGAAATTTTTCTGTTCTCTCTCTGGTATTTATTTCTGGCTTGACTGTGCTAAAAGGATTTTTTTTAATGATTTAATCTCTTAGATGTGGTCTATCTTGGTAAATATTCCAGGTGCACATGAAAATAATATGTATTCAGATGTTACTTGGATGTACCCTGAATGCAATTAGCTCTCATTGATGGAGTGTTTTATCCATTCGTCTATATCCTTCCTGATCTTCTTTATAAATGATGAAACTAGGGTGTTGAAGTCATCAACCATAATTAAAGACTCCCTTAGTTTTTCTTTTAGTTCTACCATTTTGGCTTCATGAACTTTTGGTTTTGTTGTTGTTCCAGTACTGGGTCTTGAACTCAGAGCCTTGTGCCCTCACTTGGTTTTTTGCTTAAGGCTGGGACAATAACACTTGACCCTAACATCCACTTCTGATTTTCTGATGGTTAATTGGAATAAGAGTCTCAAGGGCTGGCTTTGGACCATGATCTCAGATCTCAGCCTTCTAAGTAGCTACAATTATATAGGCATGAGTCACCAGCATCCAGTAGGCTTCATAAATTTTGTAGGTATATTATAGGTACTTAAACATCTAGGACTGTTAAACTCTTTCATGAGTCCATTTTTATCTTATTTGCTAACTCTGATCGAGTAATTTTCTTTGTCCTGAAATCTACTATGTAGCATATTAATACAGTCATTCCAGCTATTTTGATTAATGTTTTCCTAGTTTATCTTTTTCCTCCATTCTTACATAGTCAGCCTACCTACATCATTATATGTGAAGTCAGTTTCTAGTGGGGAGTGTATACTATAGCTATATTTTAAAGCTTATCCTGTCTTCTATTTTCATTTCCAGCACACTGTTGAGCCTGCCCAGTGAGTTTTTTTTTAATTTATGGATTATGTTATTTCCAGTTCTAACCTTCTAGTTTTGAAGTAAATGCCCAGTCTCAGTCATATCTTTAGCTGACAAACAACATTTTGCATACTAAAATTAAAAAGAGACTAGCATAAGCTTTTGTTGAAACCCATTTTTTCTAGGTTTTGACTCAGATTCTCTGTAACAATTAATGCTTATGACACAGAATTGTCATGTGACTTAGCATGCCATAATAAAGTGCATATTTTTCTCTCTAGACTTAACACAAATATGTATTTGTATACAAAAAGACTTCTAAGATTTATTCTATTATACCACTTTATCAAACAGATCAATCATCAGGAAAGTAATGTTCAAAATGTGTTAAAAAAAAAAAAAAAAAGCCAGTCTATCTCCATGGAGTGTATTAGGGAAAGCAATACATTTTGATTTAAGCAATTCAGAAGACTATAATATCAGATATATTCTATCTTCCTCAAATCTTTATCTACCTGGATAATTACTAAGATAGCTGAACAGTAAATTATAAGCCAAAGAGCTCAAGCTCTTCACAGATTGAATATATTAATAGGTTCCTAAGTCATTAATAGGTTCCTAAGACTGAAGACAATATGGCTATTTGAGCTGATAATTAGAATAATCCACCCATATCACAAAATGTTACTGCTGGTATATTGCTGACTCTCTCCAGACAAAATTAACAATAAAAATGAATATACTGTAGAAGCAAAACAAATGCAGTTGCCTTGATAAATCTCTGGAGATCTTAGAAATCACAACTCCTAGTCTGCAATATTTCAAAACCCTTGTTCTTAGTCTCCTAACTGTCCAGATGTAAGATAACATTATAGTGTATTCTGAGACTAAAGAGATAAGGTCTGATTATTTGATGTCTATGAAGTCTTGGTTATGGTCCTGTCATTCAAAGTCACACAAAGAAAATATAATTTGTGTGTACCCATGCACTACTTAGACAGATGGAGGCACAGCAGGTGAGTAAATACTGACATTCTCTTCCATGAGTGATTTCAAAGGAAAGGTCAAAAATAAGATAGTAGGTAAGGTGAATGCAGATTAGGCAGAACATCTGTTTAGATAGGAAAATAGAAAAGAAATATTCATTGCTTGTTTAACTAGAATTTTCTCTTGCAGGTTATCAATGAGCAATTCCTAAATTCTCTCTTGCAGGCTACCACAGTAGTTTGCTGTCTAAAATTAACAGATTGTTCTGCAATCAGCTACAAGAATAATACATTTCTCTTTTTTTATTGAAATTTGCTAATCTTGCAAGAATTTGATACATGATTATTATTACAGTTTGAGATTATTACCAAGTTTGAGAAGGAAGGCCTTTTTCAAATGCTTAAATGGAATCCAGGACCTTGTGCATGATAAACATTATAGATCAAGAAAACTGTGACATATAGACACAATGGAATTCTATGCTTCTATCAGATAGAATGAAATCACTCCATTCATAAGGAAATGGAAAAACTCGGGGAAAAAATCACACCAAGTGAAGTAAGCCAGACCCAAAGAAACATAGGCTCCAAGGTTTCCCTTATTTGTAATAATTAGTGTATGTCTAGGATAGTACTAGCCAAGGATCACAGTAACTATGTACATATGACCATATAAAATGGAGCTAATTTAAATGAACGCCAAGACATGGAAACAGCAGTTCTTTTTGTTATTTTTGTTGACCTTGTTGTGAATGTACTGTATCAAATAGTTTTTTTTCATTTTATTTCATTTTTCTTTTTCCTTTGGTTTATCTCTGGCAATCACTGTCTTTGATTCTGGTACCTTGTGTCTTGTATATACCTTTCTCTGATTTGGGGAAAGAAAAGGGAATAACAAAATGCAGAAACAAGGACAAAGGATGACCCAATGCAACAGTGACACTCACAAGACATTACGTTGGAAATGAATTTCACAACTTAGGGTGGAGTGCTTATGCAATTGTAACCTCTCTGTACAGCACCTTTTCAATAAAATAAATAAAGAAAAACAAAACAAACCAAAAACCCCATGTCCTACCTTTGAGCTACATATCCAGTCCAAGAAGGAAGGCATTTTTTAAAGAAACAATCTTCAAACTAAATCCAATCAAAACCATCAGGGTTCTGAATACATTTCACTGCTGAGTAACTAATGAGGAAAGTAATTTGTAAGGAATAAAGAACCAGGCCTCTATGATTTTTATCATGGTTTGAATCACAGGTCTCTTTTGAATTGGGTGATGGTTTTTACTTTCTTCCTTAAATAATGTCACGTTTTCAGTTTTCCTGACAGAGGATGATTTGAGTCATTTTCTTTCCTTTTTCCCCCTGTCCCATGTAAACCCCTTTAGTCAGCAATCTCTTTTTAACTATTTGTTTCACAGACTTTTATTTAGCTCATCTAGGTGTATTTCAGGTACAGGACTGCTTTTCACAGATCTTGTAACTTTATTATAATCTGAACAATGAGTACAAGAGGGTATTGAAAACTAAAATAAAGCATTGCTTTGTGTATTTGTGTCTCAGTAAGTGAAAGTCTTGCCCCAGGTCTGAGAATGAGGGTAGGAGGCTGAACATCTACATCAGTTCAGGGGACTCTCGCAAGAGCTCAGTTTCAGTTTTATTTAGATTGAATTTGCTTTATTAGTTCAACTTCCAACTGCCTGAAACAACTATCAGAGGTACATTCCTTGGATCATAATAGAATTTGAAGTAGGATTGGATTGGGGCCATATATTCAGATACTTTCAGTTCATCATTTAATTCAAATCCAGAAGGATCACAAAATCTGAGGTTATAAAAATGTACGAGGCTATGCAAAAATCCTACATATTAGTGGGAAAAAAGTTGGGTGGTAGTAGCTGTGGCAAAAGGATGCAATTTTCAGGCTGTGTCTGGCTGTGTCCAGATAACAGTTCATTCCAACACCATGTCATTGAAAAGCTGAGCTGATTCCTCCTCCTTCTTAAAAAAAATTCTCATAATTTGTCAGGTCAATTTTTCTACCTACATTTACTAAAGCCAGAAACTTTCCCTGAGGGATGAATCTCTCAACTTTTAACAATACTCTTTCCTCTCTCTCTCTCTCTCTCTCTCTCTCTCTCTCTCTCTCTCTCTCTCTCTCTCTCTCTCTCTCTCTCTCTCTCTCTCTCTCTCTCCTCTCTCTCAGTTAATCAAGTCTTTTCTTCATAACCCCATAGAAAAGGATGCTTTCTATGTTATCTGCTTTTCTCCTTTGTTACCATAGTAACAAAGGTTATTTTGCAATTTGAAGCAGAAATATGTTTCCACTAGTAGAGCTGCTGATTCATCAACCTATAGACCTTACTTTGAGAAAATGACTTAGAATCATAAGCAGATCCAGTTAGAGTAATAATAACTAGACATTATTTTATATTCCTCACAGCCTGAGGCAGGTGCATCAGTCTGGTAAGCAAAGATTTCTTATCCCACCAAGATATTAGAAATAATCAACCTCTGGGACTCCTGTGTAAAACATCCCTTTTGGGTTTGGAAGGACTTACTCCAAAGGTTTAGATGAGCACTAAAATAAGACTTCTCTTCAAAAAAGTACATAGCCAAGGCGTATCTATTATTTTTACCCTAAAAGTTAAATAGACATAAAAAATTAACCAATACATTTTGTCTTTATTATGTTCAATGTGGAATAGCACTGCTTATAACACATTGTAAATAGTAAATAATTTGAATAATTGAATATTATCCAAACCCTGTTTCTCCCAATTTGCCTTTATTTTTAACTCTTTCTTTGACCTCTCAGTCTCCATTTGCCAAATCTTCACCGGAATAAACATTCTTCCATTTCATTATTTATTTAAAGATTGTGGCTAACTTTTGCCTACAATTTGGATTCCCAATTTGACTATTAAGCCAAAGCTATATTTCTTTTTTTAATTTTTATTTATTTTTTATTGTGAAAATACTGTACAGAGGGGTTACAATTACATGGGCAAGATAATGAGTACATTTCTTCTCAAGCATTGTAGCCTTCTCCCCAAAGCTATATTTCTAACTTACTTCTCAAGCTATATTTCTTTTGTGTTGCTTTCTATGTGTGTGTGTGTGTGCGCACATGCGTGCACGCACGCTCGTACTCTAGTTAGTATTGGGGTTTGAGCTCAGTACCAGGATATTTTCCCTTAGCTTTTCAGCTTAAAATTGGTGCTCTACCATTTGAGCCATAGCTCTACTTTCAGACTTTTTCTGGTTCCTGGGAGATAATAGTCTCATAGAATTTTCTGCCCAAGTTAGCTTTGGATCATGATCCTCTGATCTCAGCTTCCTGAGTGGTGTGAGTCACCAGCACTTAGCTCAAGCTGTTTTTCTAACATACTTCTTTCATGCATCTCTTGTCCCAATTAAATAGGAAATAAATGTTCTAGGTTTCCTGAAGACAACCTTTGATTTTCCATGTCTTTGGAAAATCTAATTGCCTTCTTAACCTATCTTTTTTTAAATTTTTGTTTAATTTATTGTTTTTAATTTATTTATTTTTAGGTCGTGGGGCTTGAACTCGGCCCGGGCACTGTCCCTGAGCTCTTTGGCTCAAAACAAATGTTCTACCGCTTGAGCCACAGCACCATTTCCAGTTTTCTGGTGGTTAATTGGAGATAAGAGGTTCACGAACTTTCCTTCCCGGGCTGGCTTGAGCCGCCATCCTCAGATCTCAGCCTCCTGAATACCTAGGATTACAGGCCACCGGCACCTGGCACCTATCAAAATTTTTTTACATCCTTCAATACTCATTTCAAATGCCATAGCCACCTTGACTGATATACAGTCTGGTCTTTGAAACTGAATAGAATTCCTGCTCCTTATCCTCCTTACAGTATACAGGCACTCATTTAACTCTATGCTGTAGTAAAGAATGCTCTGCATTGTTGTTTGTTTGTTTCTAAAGCCAGATGTGGGTTCTGAGAGTACAGGATCTATGCAGTCCCAGTTGAACATTGTATGCCACCCCATTCCCCACCAGCAATCATCAGACTTCACAAGATGTAGAACAGCTTACACAAACATTACTTTAAAACCCAAGACTATTCTGTTTGTAGAGGTATTTTTCCACCACGTACTTCTGTTAACCTAGCTCACTTATTTATAAACCAAACATATCAGACTCCAGAAAGTTTTTAATGAATTAAAAAGAATTTCCTCAAATTTAAACAAACCCAACTAGTAAGAGATTAAAATGACAATTAACTAAGTGATTCCATAGTTAAAAAGACTGGACATGAGTGAAGAATGGGAAAATCAGCCACACAAACTCTCATTGTTTTCAGATTCACCCTTGTGATATGTTCCACTTCTACCCTGAATGAAGAAATCCTCCAAGAATCCATCGAGACTAAGTTTTATTCATTTTAATGAGTTGTGCAGGGTATAAATGCAAAGTTTATAGAGGACTAAATAGTGACTGAGACATTTTAGAACACTCATTATTACCCAATTATGCATCTTGCAGTAATCAACCCTTTTATGTATTCTCATTCTAGACCTTTTGAGTCATTTTCTTAAAAAAAATTCATTCATTAAAATTAATGTCAAATTTTAATTCTGCACATATTGTATAATATTTTGACCTGTGTTAACAGCTGCTTCCCTGCAAGCATCAGATGGTATTGTTCGTATCATGAAACTTCAGATTTACATACCTTTGTATTGTTCCTTCAGGAGTATCAGTGTCTCTTCCGTGGTCCACCAGAGGAAGCCAACATGTGAAGGGAACTGGAGGGAGGGTTCATAAACAAAAGAGCGTGTTGTCTTCACCTCCTAACCAACAAGTCCACCCAGATCCTCTTCAAAAGTAGCACCTATGAATGAACACACACAATACACCTTCAGATCTAGTTTATATTCAGCTTCAAGTGCTCTATAGCTGTTCTTTTATTTTGCGGAACAAACAAAAATGTTTTATACAAGACAGGATCAAAAAATATCCTGAGGCAAATGAAAATTGAGACACACACAACATATCAATTCGATGGGCTACATCAGAAGTACCTTTAAGAAGGAAGTTTATATCAACAAACACCTACCAGAAGATAGAAGAAAGCTTTCTTCACAAATAATAAACAACCTAACTTTACAACTCACGGAACTAGATAATAAAAAAATGTGCTTTTCCCCCATGAAACAGAGAAGCTTTAAGTGAGCGGAAGGAAGAAAATAATATAGGTCACCAAAAGTAAGAGGAATGGACAGAAAGAAAGCCCTGCTGTTGAGAAGCAATAGTAAGAAGAGTGTCTTCCTCACCAAAAGATAATGGGACGGGCCAGAAAGGCCAGTAATGAAACCTGCCACAGCACATGGTCTGGCCCAGGAAACCCCAGCATGATTGTGTTCCTGAGATTCACTCTGCTGAGAGACACTGAAGTTATCCAACCCAGAGAAATCCCTCCCTCAAGCAAAACTAGCAGGGACCAATGAGAAATCCAGGAATACCAGATAAACCAAATAAACTGATATAACACTACAAAGACTGAAAATTAAGCCTTTGTTGGAGACACAGGAGCCTACAGAGCTAAGATTTATGTTAAGTACAAATAGTATGTTGTCTGTTAAAATGAAATATTTCCACAGGATAAAAATTATCCTAACATATTAGGCAAAATGTTTAGAACACAATAAGTAGTAACTTGTTAAACCAGAAATAGAAATGAAAAATTACAATCAGTGACAGAAGTTAGAATCCATAATAAACTGAAATGGGTTCAAATAATTTCAAACAATCTGAATAGAGAAAAATACGCTGAGAAAAAGGTAAATAGAACTTCATAAAATTATGAGAAACAAAGGAAAAGCAACATTATTATATTAGTATCATTGGAGATCCAGAAAAAGAAGAGAAAGACAGTAGGTTGAAGAAGATATTTGAACAAATAATAGCTTTGTTTCCTTCCTGTATATCAAGGAAAACAAAATAGCTTAAAAACATTTTAATGCAGTGACAACAGGGGATAAACCATGGGGAACATAAAAGAAAAAAGAAATCACATAGTACTTTGAGAACAACAACCTCTATGTCCATGTCTTGGAGTTCATTTCACTTAGCATCATCTTATATGGTCATATGTACATAAAGCTACTGAGCTATTCTGCTCATCTACTAAGATTATCCTAGATATATACTAATTGTTGCAAATAAGGGAGACCATGGGACTTATGTTTCTTTGGTCTGGCTTACTTCACTTAATATGAATTTTTCCAAGTCTTTCCATTTCCTTACAAGTGGGGCGATGTCATTCTTTCCGATAGAAGCATAAAATTCCATTGTGTGTGTGTATGTGTGTGTGTGTGTGTGTGTGTGTGTGTGTGTGTGTGTGTGTGTGTGTGTGTGTGTGTGTGTGTGTGTGTACACATCTATTTTCTTGATCCATTCATCTACTGAGGAGCATCTGGGTTGGTTCCATATCTTAGCTATGGTAAATAATGATGTAATAAACATAGTTGTGCTGGTAGCTTTGGCATGGCCTTGTTTGTGATCAAGGGAACAACAAAATGGTGAGACAAAGGACAAAGAGGGAATCTATACAGCAGTGATACTTATAAGACAACATGTTGGAAATGATCTGTACAACTTGGGGGGGGGGAAGTTGGGGGATAGTGAAAGAGGGAGAAAGATGAGGGAAGGGGTAACAAGTTGGACAAGAAATGTAATCACTACCTTACTTGTGTTACTGTAACCCCCTCTGTATATGACCTTAACAATAAAATTAACTACTATAGATATCTTAGAAGGGGAGAGAAACAACAAGACTGATTTTTCCTTGTGCTGCACTACTCCATGCTATAACATTAATTAAGACAACTTATCACTCTGGCCTCTGAGATTTCCACTTAGTCATTTGTAAAATTAGTGTCAGGTAAGAGGGGTTAGTGGAGACAATCCCTAGGGTCTTTCTGAAGTGATTATTGTTTAATAGTTCTTTAGATACCTGGAGAGTATAAATGCCTGGATTCTTCCTTTCCACAAGAAGTGAAGAATTCTTCACTTGCCTTTTGTTGTGCATTTGCTGATGAAACTTAACGTCTTTAAGTAAGGACTGATGGGATCTTCTGTCTCTACTTCCTTCATACACACCATGACTCCAATAATTCCCAACTCAAAATGTTACAGTTTTACTGCAGAGAGCATACCTTCTACAATATTCTATATCATTTCATACCATTCTATATCATCTCAAATAAATACCTTGACAGTTATAACCCACATTTAAGCACCACCCCACCTTCCTTCGGTGGAAAGAGGAAGGCCACAATTTAGACTGAGCTGGGCACTAGTGGCTCACTCCTGTAATCCTAGCTACTCAGGAGGCTGAGATCTGAGGATCATGGTTCAAAGCCAACCTGGGCAGGAAAGGCCACGAGAGTCTTATCTCCAGTAAACTACCAGGAAACCAGAAGTGGCATTGTGGCTCAGCGGTAGAGCTTAGCCTTGAGCTGAAGAGCTGAGGGACAGCACCCAGGCCCAGAGTTCAAGCCCCACAACCAACAACAACAACTACAAAATTTAGACAGATTCCTATTAGTGTCCTTTGTAGGTACCATGTCTGAATTCTCACCTGCATCATGCCTACCAAAACGATTTTAGAAATGCACTGAACCTCTCTCCGCTCCATTTCATTAATTTAAACATCAAAGAACAGGAAGCCTTTTGGATAAAGGGAAGTACCCATAGCACTGATTTCTCTTATTGTCCCCATTTTCGGAGCCCTTCCTCCTCCTGTCTGGTAAGACAGAGGTTGCCTGCACTGAATTTCAGCTTGTCTACAAGCTGCCAGTGCCTGCATTAAGTATTTCCTGTCATCTGTGCTTGCCAGAGATTAGTTTGCAGACACTCTGCAGAGAGCATGCATAATACATACTTCTGAATACAATATTTATCATAAAACAGCTTCAGTGATTGAAAAGCATTACCCAGCAGCGGCATCTATTGTGCAAATTCCTCCTCGTCAAGGCACCCTAAGGAGGCGGTACATCCCTAACCACAGAGTCACATCTAGTCTAACTTCAGATTCAGGTTGGAGGCTGGCTCCATCCTGATGCTCTCTGAAGGTATTTGTGGTTCAGGGATAAGGAAAAAGTAAAACAGGCAAAGAATACATACATACGTACATACATACATACATACATACATACATACATATATGTATATATGTTGTTCTGTTTTTTATTTTCTTCCATAAAAAAACCCAAATATATCCTGCTGTCCCTTTCAATTGAAAGCTAGCTCCTTTCTTATGGCCATGTGTTAGAATTAGGGGAAGAGAGAGACTTAGTTACAAGGAACATTAAGCAGCACCTCATCTTCTCTTCCCTAATATACATGTTCCCAGGATAATAAGATTTTGAACAAATTACTCGATTTCATGAGTGCCGTGAATTCTGGCAGGGTTTCCTTTGACAGCTATTTTAATGACGCTATTAACTTTAAAATCTGTCAGACCAAGTTGGTCTCCCCTCCACTTAATGACATTGTTGCCAAGAGTCAAAGTCAGTTTTGGCAGAGAGGAGGAGATACTGGAACCAAACCAGGCAGGGAAGCTGGTCCTCGGGTAAAAGGACCTGGTCCTTTCCCAGTGAGTATTCTCTAGCTGGCTTCATTCATCTGTAGGAAAGATGCCTCAAGCCGGATGATCAACAGCCAAAGGCTGCATTCCTTGTTCTGTGCAACATATAGCATAATGTATACTTACTATAGCCCCTTTTCTACTTTGACTTAAAGACATCATTTACTTCTTTGAGTATATTGGTGCAAGCCATTCAATGTTCCTTTCCTACATTTCTCCTCCTTTCCGAAGGCCAGCATGTCGTGCAATGTCATACTAGAGAAAGAGGAATCCTCAAATTGAAATGATACCTCAAAATAGGTTTTCAAGAAGCTGCATATCAGCCGGACACTGGTGGCTCAAGTCTATAATCCTAGCTACTCAGGAGGCTGAGAAGTGGGGATTATAGTTCAAAGTCAGCCCAAGCAGGAAAGTTCATGAGACTCTTATCTCCAATTAACCACCAGAAAACTAGAAGTATTGCTATGGTTCAAAGTTCTAGCCTTAAGCAAAAAAGCTCAGGGACAGCATCCAGGCCCCCAAGTTCAAGCCCCCAAGACCAACAACAAAGTGTGTATGCTTTTTCTCCTATACGGAAGCTAGACTTAAAAGTTTTTATGTATATATACATAGATCTACACCTACATATATACATATATCTGGAGAAAAAGTAATATATATACATACAGGTATGTATGTAATATATTATTATGCATTTCTACTCTGTAGTATACAAGGTCAGCTCCAAAGATATCTACATTTAACCTTGCAGCAGGGCTTATACAATTAAACATTATTTGTCCTAACAGGCAACATATGTTTCAATCTATTTGAAGGAAGCCTTTCTATATTAGTTACTGAATTCAGTGCTAGATTAATATGCAAAGCAAACCTGCAACATTAATGGTTTAACTCAGAAGATAGATAGATTAGATAGTTATATATCTAGATATATAATGATAGATAATAAATAAAATATTATCTGTTATACATGCAAAACATAAATAACATATATGATATATAGATATGAGAGAGAGCAGTGGGGAGAGAAGATTATATGGAAATACTTGACTTATTTGGAAATGTAACATTTACGTGGTTGAACCTATCTGCAAACCTTTAACCACTTCTGGTAGCCAGTTTCAGACATGGTCTTCAACAATCCTCATATGCCTTTATATTGCATTTACCTACGTTTTCCAGGGGTATTCTAAGATATCACCTGAAAACAGCAGAAAAGACAATACGTGACTTCAAGGCTTTGCCTTTGCTTTCCCTGGGGTTACTCACTTCCATTTACCACATTGTAGAAACACTCCAGCAACCCCATGGAGAGATTCAGTTCAGGACCAACCATGGCATCCTGTCCATTGTCAGCCCGATTTGTCAGCCATGTAAGTGAGCCATCCACAGAACTACATCTTTTAGCTCCAGTGAATCCTTTAGCTAATACTGACCTTAGCCAGGATCCCAGCTGAAACCCTAATTTGGAAATACCCAGTTGAACTTCTTCCAAATGCTTGGGTTATATAATAATTGTTCTAGCTGGCTAATGAGAAAAATGTATAGGTCTAGGACTCGGATAAATGCCAAAGAAGAGTAGATGGGGAAATGAAAGGCAATCAGCTGATTACTAGTGCATGCTCTGGAACACAATGAAATGTAGACCGTTAAGATGTAACCCAAAAAATGGAAAAATTAAAAAAAAAATTCAGCCAGTTTCAGATTCTATCTTCAACAGGGTCTATCTTCAATATAGGTCATCCTAAGTCTTTACTGTGATTCCTGGTAAGTCTTCACAACACTAATATGTTCATGTTATGGACAGAGGATCTCACTGGTCAAAGGACAAGCCCAGAAAAGCTGTTTCTCCAGCTTTGACAGTCTGAAATTCTCTGGCTGAAAAAAAAGAAACAATGCAGTTCAGGGTTCCTAAGAGATTGAAATGTTCTAGAAATAAAGGCTCTCTTGGAAACACTAACTTATTCTTTTATTACAGATTTTGTTTTGCTTTCATCTTGTTTCATTCTGATAAATTAGATCATAAGCCATCCACTTACAGTCTGCACGCTGCTGACATGCAGGCCAAAACCCAGAGGTTTCTACTCTTGGTTAGAGAAGAGAGCTCAGAAGCTGCATTCTACCTGCAGGGCCTGAGTCGCTGATAGAACTACCTTGGGGCATACATTCTTGCTTCTTTCTGATTTCTGGTTTGAATTTTCAGCATAATAAGCATCTTAATCAGCTCAGCTCCACTAGAATGCTTTAGAGATTTGCCTATCAGCAAGACTTGTCTTCATGTTGTCTTATTAAGATTGGCACCTGCCATTGCAAAACACAAGACTACAGAGCCAAACAACCCTGGGCCCACAACAATATAAATACAGCCATTTGCTCCACAGCCTAAGCCGTGGCCTGGTCTCTGTCTTGTCCTTCACTCCTGTGTTTTGCCAGCTGAAGATTTTTGCTTTTCCCCTTTTCAAGACAAATCTGGGAAGAGTGTATTTTGCTGTTGTTAACAAAACTGCTTAAATAAAAACTCTTCAATGAAAAAACTCTCTCTTGCATGATAAACATTGAGGAGATAGAGAAAAGGTGAGAACATTCCACATAATTGCAACCGGGATGTGACACTTGGGGAATTTATGTTACTTTGCACAATATATTCAAACAGACAGTAAGAAATTGTGCATATCAATAAATTAGAAGTACCACTAAAAATCATCTGCTTGCAGTATATTTGCAAATAAAACCAAGCTATCAAAGAGACTTAGTTACCATGAAGCAATCTCCCTTAGCAACTAGCTTCCAGATACTTGAACCCTGTGTTACTATTGGAGTATTGGATTGAATTATTGACTTTTACAAGCTCATATGTAAAGCATGGAGAACACTTAGTTCTAGTTATAAAATCTGGTCTCTCATATAGCCCATCTGGAATGAAAGTACAGGCAGGTAAGGAACTCCCACCAAAGAAATGTGACAAAAGGTGATTATTGGTAAGGCAAAACATTTTGTAAGTAGTTAGTCTGGAAAAGAGCCTGAGTCCTTGAATTGACAAGTAAGAATCTCCTACTGAAATATACTATTCTTCCTGTCTCATAAGGAAAACAATTAACAAGCTACTCATGGGTTCAAGTCATTATAGTTTGATGTCTCTGATTCTTATGTATTTCCTTATAGATTATTGAATTTGAAAAATCAAGCTGGTTGTCAGTGGCTCACATCTGTAATCCCAGCTATTCAGGAAGCAAAGACCCAGAGGAATGCAGTTCGACGCCAGCCGAGGCAGAAAAGTCTTTGCTACTCTATGACCAAAATAAGCAACAAAGAGGCATATCCGAGGCGTGACTCAACTAATAGATTGCCAGTGGAGCAGGCAGCAGGTCCTGTGTTCAAACTCTGATACCAAAGCAATGTAAAACCGAAGCACCATTTTTGAGGCTAGGAAAGTTTCTCTCCCAAAGTTATTTTCTTCTACTAAAGTCATCTAATATTTCCAGGCCTAATTTTGTTGGCTAAACAGGGTAGATTTATAAGATATGCACGTAGAAAGTACGTTCGGGAACATTCAAAGTGCATTTTTGAAAATACGACCAAGCTATCACATCCACAAAGATAAATATTGCATCTTTTGAGACAGTTTTAGGAGGCAACAGACAACATTTACAATCTTTTATTGCATTTGGCCTTTGGCACATGCCACCACTTTGCCTCTGACACTGATTGAAAGTGACTAGTGACCTACAAGGCCACCAAAATACCTTATTATCAAAGCAACTGAAACGTCATGTGCCAAATGATAAACTCCATAGTAACCTGAACAGTGCTTTCAAACTTCACTATTTACCCTGGTCCTGAGTACTGTGTTATATCCTCTATACATCCTTCTTGAATTTAATTGGTCAGTTAAGAAGGAGTGTCCATTTCTATTCAGCTAGATTTGCTTGGTGAAAACCGTCAGTAAGCTGTGTCTTTGTTCCTTCTATTGACTTCCTATAGTTCCACTCGTGGTGGAACTCTGAGTGGAACTAAGATCTTCTCTCCGAACCTGTTTCCTCCTTATTTATGTCCTTGAGGCTTTGCTGTTGCTGTTGCTGTTGTTTTGTTACTTCAGTTGTGAACCTGCAGAACCCCTTTGCTAAAATTATATTTTCTTTTGGCGCTGACCACTCTCTATAGTTAGTAACATTCTGTCATTTTTCACTTACTTTTCTCTTCTGATCACCAATTTCTTCTTACATCTTAGTCTGTTCAACCTGCGAGAACAAAATACCATAGACTCAGAAACTGATGAACAATGGAAATCTGTTTCTCCCAGTTCTGTCTGGTGACTAGCAGTCCAAAGTTAATGAATCAACAGATCCATCATGTGGTAGAGCCTACGTGTCTACCTTTCACTGTAACCTTACTCATTTGGTAGAAGCCATGGGACTCATAAGATTACTGATACTGCTGGGTGCTGGTGGCTCATGCCTGTAATCCTAGCTACTCAGGAGGCCCAGGTCTGAGGATGGCGGCAAGGCCAGCCCTGGCAGTAACATCCATGAGACCCTTATCTTCAATTAACCACCCCAAAACCAGAAGTAGCGCTGTAGCTCAAAGTGGTAGGGCACTTGAACAGAAGAGCGCAGTGAGCAGCACCCAGGCCCTGAGTTCAAGGCCCACAACTGACACACAGGCACACACACACACACAAGGAACACTGATACCACTCAGATCATAATCCTTCCTAAGAAGAAGTTTAGTCTCTCACATGATCTTTTATCTCTGAGCTGGTGATACCCAGTGCCTAACATCAACTGCCTAAAGAATGCACGTCTCCTCCTCATCACTTCAATTTCAACCCATCAACATCTTTACATTCAGTTTGGATATCCATTCCCCTACTTCAGATTAGTCCAGGGCATCTACCTGGGGCCAGTTCCAAAGCCTTTGGATAATCACTGAACTAGCTTCTTCATCTCCCCTATTCAATTTTTCTCCAAGTATTTCCATTGTTCCTTGCAAAGCAGTTATTGACATTGCTTCCCTTTATTGCTGCGGTTGTCATCCCAGGCCAGCTGCTCCATTGATTAGTCTATCCCAGTTCACAACAACTCAGCATGTTACTTTGCCCCTGAATCACAGTTTATCAATGGTTTCACAAATCTGGCTGTACATTGAAATCTCTAGACAGGGTTTAGGAGACCACAAGTGTCAGAGCTCTCCTCTAGAGACGCTGATTGATTCTGTACAGTCTAACTATTAGGAGGTTAATTCTCCAAGATGATTGTAATATGTAGCCCCAATAATGAAAAATATTGAGGTACCCCTTTTTCCTCAGCTATGTTTATCCCAAGAGATTTCATATTCTTCTGTGGACTTAGTAATCAGATTTGTTCATTCATTGTATTCCCTCACAGGTCAAAGCTATTGAGTTCTTTTACTTATTTATTATTTTAAAATAGTTGTACAAATAGGTTTCAACCTGACATGTCATCTTACATGTACAATGAATGTTGAAATGCTATTGACTTCTGCATATTGATACACACTTAGAAATCTCAACGAATGCTTTACCCCAAAGAGACTTTTTTTTTAATTAATTAAATTAAAATCTTGGCTTCTCATTGCTGAAGTAATAAATAACCATAAACTTGGTAACACAAACCAACACAAACTTCTTATTTGAATAATAAATTTGGATGTCAGAAGTCCAAAATGAGTCTGATCTTTCCCAGTTCCTGGAGGCTACCTACATTCCTTCGCTTGCAGCTTCTTCCTTCCATCTTCAATATCATCAGTGTAGTTTCTACCCTCCTCTCTGACCTTACATCTTTTCCATAACCCTTGTGATGATTACATGGGGCCAACCTGAATAATTCAAGATAATCTCTGCACCTCACAATCCTTAATTAGGTCACTCTACATGGGATTGGCAAAGAGTGAGTAGAGGTTTAAAAAAATATGACCGAAGAGGGAGAGCAGAATAAAAAATGACCAAAGAAAATAAAGGAGATAGTGGATATTGAAAATGCTGCAATAACTTTCGGGAAGACGATCAACCAACGACGGATGCTTGTAGACCTCATGACATCCAAGATCAAAGGCATGTTAAGATGTTGACACGAACCTATTCATATCCTAACTGGACTGAAAATATTAGGATAGAGTAACAAATGAAGGAAAGAGGGGAAATAACTGTAGAACTAAAGTCTCTTATGAAAGGAGAGATCACAGAAACTTAGAATATAGTGGAGGAGCTGGACTTTGCTAAGAGAAAAGTTCAGTATTTAATTAACTTGAAATTGTTTTTTTTTTTTTTGGCCTGTAACTGTAGAACTGAAGTCTTGAAAAGGAGGATTAAAGAAATTCAGACAAAAAATGGAGAAACTGGACTTCTCTGAGAAGAAAGGTCAGTGTTTAATTTAAAATTGTTTCTGGCTGCTAGACTGACAGACCACTCCAAGGGTGGCCACATGGGTTTGAGCTTCTATTTGAATTATATATCAAATTTTAGTTGTTATGTCTACTATTGGCAAAGATCCTTCAATAGTGAATTGGTAGCTATTGCTTCATTATGAAAGGTGCTTGCTCTTTATTATTATTCTTTTATTGTTCTAGAAGATAGAAGAGGAAAACAAATGTCATCCATGTTTATCAATATTTGCACAGAAGTTCCCTACTAGTAGCAAATAAAACCAATAGCATTGCCATTTAATTTTGTCTTTTCATCCAGAAACTTAGTCTTGACTATTCATTTCATACACAGTTCAAAAACTATAAATTTAAATTTTTTTTCTCTCTCTCTCCTTTCCTTTCCTTTCTCCTTTTCCTTCTCCTCTCTTTTCTCCTCTCTTCTCCTCTCCTCTCCTCTCTCCCTCCTTCTAAAATTGCATAGCACTATGGGCTTTAAAGTCAAATAATGTTTCCCTCCATTCAGTGTTTTTCTCTAAGGTCTTCTACAATGATGCTTAATTAGAAAGCATAATGATTTAAATGTTTAATTCTTTCATCTAAGACCCAAACAGTACAACTGTAATGCTGTAATTTATTTTTGACCAACATTTCCAAGAAACTCATTTTCCAATTAGCAGAACTGAGTAGAGATATTATTGGCTAATTAATAAAATTAACTTATTATTTTCATCATAGTATCATATAATCATCAATCACACTTCAGTGTGGGTTGGAAATTTTATGTTGGTTTATTAACAACAGTACAGGAGGCTTCGTTGGCTGATATAAAAAACCAAGAGAGCTGAGATAACTTCTGTATAGATGCTTCCCTGGGTAGATAAAAAAATCTTACTCTGAAGACTGTACAAATGAATCCCACTTTATTATTTATTTTCCATGTATTTTTATTGATAAATAATTTATACAGGGGGTTAGAATTTAACATGTCCATTTATATGCTCAGTGAATCTTGACCAGAATCCCTCCTTCCATCATTCCCTCTCCTCCTCCCACCTACCCCTTCTACCCACCAATGACATTAAACTTCTCAGTTCCTTTTTCATGTACATACATTGAGTATTATGACTGTGATTGTCCATTATTCCGTTTTCCATTCTTTATCCCTTCCTACTAATCCCCCCCATTCAAAACATGTATCTACTTCCTGACAGTCATTTTGTTAAACTACTACTTGTCCAAAGGGTTTATACCATGGAGTTTCATTCTTGTATGGGCCTCTGTGTGTTTACCTAGGAGGATGTATTCTTGGATCTAAGATTTGCATATGAGAGAGAACAGGTGCTCTGTCTTTCTGAACTTGATTTTCTGCACTCAGTATAATATTTCCAGATCCATCATTTCCCTGAAAATATTATTTCATTTTCTTGATGGCTGAATAAAATTCTCAAATAGATAATTAATTAGAGTTAGATAAATACATAGAAACATAGAAGATAGACAGACAGACAGACAGACAGACAGACAGACAGACAGACAGACAGATAGATAGACAGACAGATAGACAGACAGACAGATAGATAGATAGATAGATAGATAGATAGATAGATAGATAGATAGATAGATAGATAGATAGATAGATAGATAGATAGATAGATAGATAGATAGATAGATATAGATAGATAGATAGATCATACTTTCTTTAGCCACCTGTCAGTGGTAGGGCATTTTAGACTATTTCTATATCTGGACTATTTCTATAACTGGACTATTGTGAATAGTAATGCATTGAACTTGGGTATACGTATGTCCTTGATGTATATTAACAATGCTGTTATCTTTTAGATAAATGCCTAAAAGTGATTTTACTGGGTCATAGGGTAGTTCTATGTGTAGTTTTCTTGTTTTAGGAATTTTCATAGTGATGTTCATAGTGGTTATAACTAGTCTACAGTTCCACCAAGGATGTATTATGGTCTCTTCTTTCCCACACCTTTGCCAGCATTTGTTGTTTTCATTCTTGATGATGGGCATTCTTACTGGAGTGATGGAATCTCAATGTTGTTTTGATTTGTATTTCTTTATTTCTACATATATTGACTAGCTATTTGAACTTCTTCTTTTGAGAAGTGTCTATTTAGCTTCCT